>NC_053413.1:1270000-1287500 GCF_016859285.1 Xiphias gladius | reverse complement strand
TAGGAGTGGCCAAATCAACAGTTTCGTTCATTCTTAAAAAGAAGGAATGCACTGGCGAGCTCAGCAACACCAAAAGGCCTGTAAGACCGCTGCACACAACTAAAGTGGATTATCACAGAATTCTTTCCACGGTGAACAAAAAACCCTTCACAACATCTAGCTTGGCCAAGAATACACTTGAAGAGGTAGGCGTTTCATTGTCAAAGTCTACAATCAAGAGATGCCTTCGTGAATGTAAATACAGAGGGTTTACCACAAGGTGCAAACTACTGGTAACACTCAACAACATAAAGGCCATTAGGCTCTGCCAAAAAAACATCTAAAAAAGCCTGCCTAGATCTGGAACAAGATTCTTTGGACAGATGAAAGCAAAATTAACTTGTACCAGAATGATGGACAGAAAAAAGTAGGAACAGTGAAAGAAATGGCTGAAGATCCAAAGCAGACCACATCATCTCTCAAACAGTGTTATGGCATTGGCATGTATGGCTGCCAATGGAACTGGGTCACTGGTGTTTATTGATTTTGTGACTGCTGATATAAGTAGCAGGATGAATTCTGAAGTGTATAGGGCTATACTATCTGCTCAGATTCAGCCAAATGCTGCATAACTGATAGGACAGTGCTTCACAGTACATATGGATAATGACACAAAACATATTGTGAGAGCAACCCAAGAACGTCTGAAGGCGAATAAATGGTATATTCTTCAATGATCAAGTCAGTCACCTGACCTCAACCCAACTGAGCATGCTTTTCACTTACTGAAGACAAAACGGTGGGCAGAAATACCCACAAACAGCAACTGAAGGCGGCTGCAGTAAAGGCCTGGCTAAGCACTTCAAGGGAGGAAACAGCATTTGGTGATGTCCATGGGTTCGAGCCTTTAGGCGGTCATTGACTGCAAAGATTTTCATCCAAGTATTAAAAATAGTCCTTATATTTATAATTGTTAGTTTGTACAATTACTTTTGAGCCTCTGAAAATGAGTGACTATGTATAAAAATTGCTGTAATTCCTGAACGGCTCATTTGATATTTTTGTTAAACCCCTTTAATTAAAGCTGATAGTCTACACTTCAATCACATCTTGATGACATCGTTTCAAATCCCTTGTGGTGCTGTACAGAAGCAAAATTCCAAAAATGGTTTCACTCTCCAAATATGTGATTGTGTGTGTGTATGTGTGTGTATGTTTATATATTTAAATATACACATATTTAAAAATGTTAAATATGTTAAAAATCTATTAAATATTTCCCAGAAACAATACAATAGAAGAATTTTACATGGTTAGAACCGTTGCTCTGTGAATTTAAAAATTGTATTGTAATGTACATTCAGAGCTTCCTGCTTGGTAGAATACACTGTATAAAATGCATAATTTTACTTTTTAAAAGTTGCATCTGTTGGAAACAGGAAATATACAGTATAACATGAAAAAATGTACGGTTAATTCATTAACTAAAAAATATATCAGAGACAGCCACAGCAGAAAAGATTCATATAAATAAAGGGGGAAAAAATATCAGTTAGAACTGGATATGCTGACAAATACAGATAAGTATAGGACATCAAAGTGATGTCCATCCTCTGTCACTAATTTCACCATGTAGGTCTATTTATTTATTGGTTTATTTTTTATCTTTATTTGTTTTGTTGCTTCATCATTCATGCTGAATCAAGTATTCTGCATATTCAGAGAGAGAGCAAGAATGTAAAAATTACTTATTTAATCGGAGCTTGTAGTTCTCAGACACCTTAAGATTTTCTTAGCCTTCTATGAGTGGGCATCTACCATCCTTTCTTGTTAATCTGTTGTACTTTGTGGAAACAATCATCTTATCCTTCAGATGATTTTAAGAAGCAGGAACTGTACCCCATGCAGCTTTAATCTCTATAATTTTTCTGTTTTCTGTCTAAAGAAGGAATTTCTTCCTATTTCTGAACCACGTATCTTTAGTATAGTTGTATCTGTGTTCAGTTATGAACTCCACAAACATGCCATCCAGTACTACACAGCCTGTTAGTGTTCTTTTGAGCTCTGTTCTAATCTTAGTGTTAATCAGATATACAAGTCTATTTCCCAACTCCATGGTCATGTTATCAAATCAGTTTGAAGGTTTGATCAATGGACCGAAGATTATTCATTGGCTGGAAAGTTTCCAAATGGTCAATGTAGACTTTCCTGTCAGGTCACTTAACCTGGCCATAGTTAAGTAAGGTAAGGTCACTTTGAAAAAACGAGAAAGGCAAGGCTTATCATGAACTGAATTTCAACACACTGCAACATGAGCACATTGTATGAGGCATATCAAATTTAGGGACATTGTTAACTAGCGATAACTTTTATTTTATTTTATAGCCAATTCTAACTTTAAAATGGCATTTGTAAATTGATCTGTTAAAAAAATAACTTGACTGTGAAGTTGCCTCATTTCAAATTAGTATTTTATTATTTATTTATTTATTTTTTAGACTACAGCAAAATCTGGGAGTATATACATAAATGCAAAATACAGGCCCAAATCCCCAAATTTTCTCCCACCTCATGTTGGTGGGGTTTTTGGACTCAGCACTGTTACATTTGATTTCCAGTTCATTTTAGATTTGGGATTTTGGGATGCACTCAGATGCTAGAAAAAAATCTGAGAGTATCTTTAAGATAAACCTTTTCAATTTAGAAACAGCAGTTCAAGTATAGCAGAGCAAGCAGAACATTTAAAACCAGTTTTGATTGTTGTAAAGTTAACTAAAGCCTTTTGTGATTAGTTTTTCTTTTTTCTACTTATAATAGACGTCAAATTCTATCTTCATCTATTTTTTTAATTGTAATTGGCTTTTCAAAGCTAGATTGGCGCAGTTTATGCCAAAACATTGATCTTAAACAAACCCTTTCTTCAATTTAACAATTTTAGTTAACTTAGAAGTGGAGACATGGAGTGACAAGATTTTGTGACCTGCAGTTTTCAGTACACATCAGGTCTTGTCTTGTTTACTAGTTGGAATTTTATGTTCAATGACTGCTACTTAACTGAACTTTATCTTGAGAAAAACAATCATTAGGCATCAGCTGACTTTATCAGGACAGCTGTTGATTGGTCTGCACCAGAGAATAATACTGTTTAATACTATTCAATATTACTATTTAATAGATCATCACTCTCCAAGACGGAGTTGCCCTCTCACCTACACCGTCACAGAAAGATAATAGGGCCTTATCACCTTTTAAATAGCATGGGTTAGATTGTGTAACAGGTGTAGACATGGCACAAAATCATTACTGTAACTAACTGCTGTATAGTGATAAGCAAATAACATGTCACTTGATAGCTATGCATGTGGGAGGTGCATATGAGTGCTCCTTCAATGGAGTCTGTCCTATTTAGTTAAACTGAACTAAATAAGATAAACTGAGCAGATACAGTGTTCTTCAGTTAAAGTACCCCTAACAAAACTTGACTTTATTTTATTTTTTCAGACAACTTGTTCTCAAAACATATTGATTTGATCAGCCATTTTACGATTGTTTAGGTGTTTCAGTGTTGACAGAGATCTTTATGAAAAGGACATGAAAACACTAGTATAGATGGACAGTGTTTTCAGATCTAGTGGCTGAGTGTGGACATCTTGTGGACACCATTTTCTTACTGGTTTTCAAGGGAGCATGTGGCTGAAGTGTTTGGAGGGTTTGTATAATTCATATAACATCACTGTAACTCAACTTCCATGTCAGCAAGTTTTTAGTTAAAGTGAGCAAAACAAAATGCATACTGTTTGATATTTGGTGAGTAACTTTACCTATGGTTTCCTAATCATCTTTAAAAGGATATCAGGTGTCTATCCTCATGCGTAAGATTATTGAGTCAACTACTAGCTCACTCAAAACTGAAGGTATTTATGAATAAGTTTTTGGGTTTGAAGGGTAAAATCATTGCTGACCATGACAAATAAGAAACAGATGAAAAATAACAAATATCCAGAGTAATTAGCAATTTCCAGTCCTGTTGGAATGAATCCTGTCCGAATAAGACTTAAGGTAAAACAACAAATAAGAGCATAAACTGCCCTCTGTGACTCCTTATAAGTGATTATCCTTTTCACTCACTTTTTCCTGTACCTATCACTCCTCCCCCTGTAGACTACTGTGCCAGTAAGTTTGCAGCAGTAGGTTTTGCAGAGTCAGTGGGTCTGGAGCTGCTGGCAACTGGGAAAGATGGCGTCAAGACCACCATTGTGTGCCCGTACTTCATCAACACTGGAATGTTTGATGGATGTCAAACTAAGTAGGTCTCTTTACATGATTTTCAAATTTGACTGTTTTGTTTTTTTCATACAGCTGACACTCTTGCCTGAAATGAAAATGATCATTAAAAATAATTTGCACATGTAAACATGATATCCAGCAGCCTGTATCATGATGGATTTTCAGTTTAGTCTGCCTCTCTTTATGTGGCTTCACTGTGTCTATCATTCGGAATCCTGGATAACCACTATCACAAAGCTTGTTATCAACTGGCTCAGTCAGCTCAGATTCACATGAAAGAAGTATATTTCTTCATTATAAGTCAATAACATGCAACATCAACAAGCTTGAGCAGAGTAATTATTATGTCATAAGATTAAAGTGTTTTGATTTTGGCAAGCTTAGGTTATTGCAATAGCAAACATCAAAAATGAAATAAATACAATATAATATACAAATTTTAGAAATAAGAAATATGGCTTTAGAAATAAGGCTAAAATAATGAGTAAGCATTATTATCCCACCATTGTCTGTAAGGCAGTTTATAGAAAATCATATTTGACATTTTTGTGTTTTTGTTTCATTTTGAAGAAATGAATAACGAATAAATTTAAAAACAATTATGGGTAAGAAATACACTTTATTTCAAAACAGTTAGCAGAACATTCTGTTTCTGCCAAAGCTAGAAAGGAAAACAACAGATGTATGTGCAAGTTTGAGCATCCCGGACAAATTCCATATTTTGTTGATTTTTGGAGAAAATAAGTAAATACAACCCCCCTGCATTGGACAGACATTAAAAATGACCCATGAATCGAAAACAAACATTTGTACATGCCACAATTGCTGTTTATTTATTGTTTATTTTTTAAGTTAATGAAATAAAAAGCAACAGTGCATTAACATTTGAAGAGAGGCTTGTTTTTAATGTCTGTTTGCTTACTAATCAACAAAATGTTATTTTTGTGAAATATGCCCAAATCTTTGCATGCACCTGTACAGATAGACTAACCGGGTGAAAAAAGACTTGAAGAGAAAAAAAAAGAAAAAAAAAGAATGCCAAATAAGGTCTGTCTGAAATGTTACATTTATAAATCACTATGAACTTACTGACAGCATATCAATGATTTTGTCTAATAATATGTATGCAACAGTGGCTACAGAGGGCAAACAACAGTCATTTATCAGTATTGTCAACTATAATCCTGGTGATTATTAGAGACACTTTTTAAAACCTAGACCTACGTATGGTTTTGCAAAAAAAAGCAAATGAAATCTGTCTCAGACATAATCATGGAAGGCAGTGGTTTTTCTGTTCATGTCTCTTCTAACTTAAATATAAAGACAGTTTTGTCATACAGCATAGGTTACTATGTTGATCTAATTAGACTAAAAGTGAGCCCAACTTTGTGACAATTGAAAACCTGAGTTAAGCCCAAGCATAGCAGGTGTTTCCTCACCTCCAGCTATGTTTGTAGTTTCTCAGTAACACTAAAATTATAAAAAACAATGGAATGATGATATACATGCTGGAATGAAAGTGACATAGGTTTTATTGACATGCCTGTCATCTGTCACTGCCGATCAGATTATGAGGGCAAGTAGAGCAGAGCAGTAAGTTCTCTGGTAATTGAACTGAACTGGGTTTACTTAGAAAAAAGACACAAATCTGCACTCTCAGTTTGTGTTTGTTAATGACAGAATTATCTCTGGTTATACAGGTGATGTCACGACTGATCAGTGTGTGGGTTGTTCTTTGTTCAGTCTGTCCTCTTCACTTGCTTGGTAGTTAATGCTAGTTAGCCAGCAGTCTGCAGATATCATGTCTTGTTGTTTGTGTTTCTTGACAAGACAGCAGGAGCAGATAAATACGTGTGCAGCCTTTTCTGTTAACTAGTGATAATTAAACTGGATGTCTGTTCTCTCCTTAGTTGAAGCATTTTGTACTGACAGTTGTGGTTAGGTGTATTGGCACTCACAAAATGGCAAGTTAATATGTAGTCACCAGTGGAAATGACATCCCTAACATTATTTCTGAGGAGAGCTGCAGACATGAAGTCACCAGTTTTTCAGTCATCAGCAGTAATCATATTTCAGACAATGCCATAACATACAATGTTGATGCCTCTGCAATCATCAATTCAATAATGCTCTCTTTGGATCACTCTAGGGACTCAAATGATTGGCTAATATCACCTCAGCTAAGCTTGGCTTGGCTTATAATGTTGAACCATTCATACAAGTTATCACCTCTCATCATCTCTTTTCATATAATGTCCTCTGTTCTGATTTTTTTATTTTTTAATTATTTATTTTTTTAAATGTATAAATGCCGTGTCACTATTCTCAGTCCTTGGCTTTAGTAATCATATGGCCTGTGTTAATAGTTTCCTATAGATTTTCATGTCCTGGGTTTATTGACGTGGGTGTATGTTTCTGTCTGAGTGTCCATACAGAAAGCCATTAAGCAGTGCTAGCTCTGGGCATTATATCCTGGCCAGTTTGCAAAAGACTGGTATGAGACTGATTGACATATTAGAGGAGAAGAGGAGGTGAACAAGGGGACAGGAGTAAAGAGGAGGGTCGTAGTTTATGTAACTTGGCAAGTCAATTAAGAATAAAGTCTTATTTTTAATGACTCCCCTGAAAGCCAGGGCCCTCCAGGGGTCAGAAATGGAATGGAAATGAATCAAGGAAAAGAAACAAGAAAATAAAAAGAGTGGGACTGAGAGAAAGATGAAGTGTAATATTTTTAGGGAGCATGAAATAGATCAGTAGGGTTAAATTACCCTGTTGAAGTTTATCATAGAAACCTCCCTGTTTTCTTGTTAGCTCCTATTTGTTATTTCTGCAGTTTGCTTTTTGCTGCAAACTCAACACTTTTTCCATCTGTTCACATCCAAATACTTCAATTGGTTCAGGTGCAATGAAGTCCATACTAAACTTCACTTTGTTAAAAACTCTGCTCACTGCTTGGCCAACTGCACCCACTGCAAAGATCACATCTCATCAGTGTTCCAAGACCTCCACTAGCTTCTGGACAGAACCCCACAGATGAACTATTAAACACATCAAACTTGAATAGATTGATACATTTGTTTACATTTTCAAATGAATTCCACACAATGTCAGTTTGATGTTGTTCAACAGCCAGGCGGCTGATGCGGTGTGTAAAATACCTTCCAACC
The DNA here is from genome assembly GCF_016859285.1 of Xiphias gladius. NCBI lineage: Eukaryota > Metazoa > Chordata > Actinopteri > Istiophoriformes > Xiphiidae > Xiphias > Xiphias gladius. The sequence continues at coordinate 1,280,067 of NC_053413.1, read as the reverse complement.
CTTGCTCACCACAGCAAGGAGACCTGCTAGAGTGCACATCTTCACTTCCACTATGCAAGTGTTAATTCTGCTGTATGCCAAAAGGAGTCATGATTTCCTGTGATTTTATTTGTCTGCATTGTATAGTGTATACTAGGACTGAGTGATATGGCTGAGAACAATGTCACGACATTTATAACTATATTTTTCCAATATCTATTTATATCATGATATGGCACGTATGCAAGTTAATATAAAATAATGGATTTTCAGTGTTCCACTGATATTTGATAAAAGATATTGAATTATTGCCCAGTTCTACTGAATATACATGTATCTGTGGGTTATTATGGTTAATTTAGTATACATACTTTTAATGTATACTCAAAGATCACAGAATGTTTATTGATGACAATTGGTTTAACGTCATCGAAAAGACATGGAAATCCACTGGCCAAAATATGTATGAACCCTATTAATTGCTGCAGTTATTTCCACATTAAGGGGATCTCCATTCTCATTCTCTCAACATGCAAATGATCTCTCAAAACCCATTTATTCAGACTTTTGACTTCCCTGCTTAACCCCCCAACCCCTCATCTACTCTCTTCTCCCCAGTTTACAATTGTACTACTTTATCCTGGGTTCTACTCTGTTTTAATCTTAATTTCACTAAAAAAGATATTATAAAATATTATGTAAATTTGATTGATATAAATTGTCTTAAAAAGACAAAGTCATAGTAACAGAGAAGTTTGTTTGGCACTATGTTGCATCGATCGAAATAATGCAAGTGGGCATTTTCTTTGCTATTTCTCCTCACTGGCTTCTATTTGGCATTTACCTATTTGAACACATGGCAATCTTAAAGAATAATGGTAGATAGAGGACTTTGTAAATGTTCAGACTACCCTTTCATTTCTATTCAGTCAAGGCACGGATGCCTTGGGATTTTTGTTGCCCCACTCTAGATTCAAATTAATAAAAGGAAATATGAGCTAGATCAAATAATATTGTAGCTTAATATGACATTGGATATATAAATAGACGTCATAAACCAATTACATGATGCTTTTTTTCTCTGAGTTAACTATATTACCCCTTGATATTACTGAGTGTATATTAAGAGGTAATATTAATGCATTTGTCATAATTTAATGCATCAGTGTCTCTTTATCCAGTTGACAGTCAGGAGCAAATTCATAGCAAATCTTGTACCAAATAAGAAGACACAAAGCCACTTGTTAATGAAAAATATACAGTAGCTGTATAGGTTAACTAGGCTTCCTCTGCACACAGGAAGATGTCTGAGACTATGTCTACATAAGGCCGACTAACTCTTAAAATGCTGTTATCATATGAAGACGATTTGCATCCATATTAGCTTTTCCAGGTAATTTTTTGGGGAACTCCGTTCACAGTGAAACACTGGAACCATGAAAGGACTACTGAACGGGCCTAACGTGCACAGGCCAAGAAGTCCGAGGAGTCAAGGGGCTCTGGGCCAGAGCCTCTTTTTTGAAAGTTCTTGTTGGAAAGTCAATCAAATTACCACAAAGAGACACAAAATCAGTACAAAGAGACTCAAAATGACTATAAAAAGATGTAAAACAGCCATTAAGAATCACCAAACGACCATAAAGAGACTCTAAACAACTACAGACACACATAAAGGTCACTAAGAGAAACAAAATGACCAGAAGGAGACTGAAAACAACCACAAAAAGATACAAAATAACCAGAAAGAGATACAAAATAACTACAGGCTCAAAACCACTGCAAAGAGAGATGAAACAACTACGATGACTACTATGACGCAACGTTTTGCATGTCTTTGAGTCTGCGGTTCTGATACTGTGAAGACCCAAGACTCAAAGACTGTTTTGTAAAAGTTCCCTTTTTACAGGTGTGTGCCCAGGGTCTGCTGTTTCATATTATTTCAATGACTGGAAAAATATAAAAACAGCTAAATCTCCTCGTCTTCACTCTCTTATTAATTAGCAAACATCAAAACTGCATCACAGTGGAATTCTGGTTAGGAGCAGAAAAGCAAGCCAGCTGATAAAGTTCACAGACTGAGAGGCGACTAGAAGTTACCGTCTTAACCTTACTGGCACACAGCCCTCGACCCTCACTGGGCTGGTATACATCATTGTATTGGAAAAGCTCTGTTTTCCCCTGTACATACTGAAACACCAAGCCAGCATTTTAAGATTTGCACACTCTGGGGACTGTTTTGTAAAAGTTCCATTTTGGGGGGAGGAAAACAACATAGGTGTTGAGATCTCATGCCATGTGTTCGGAACAATAGTGGGCCTACATCCGCTCCTCCTTGCTTTTCCCTGTGCGCCGTTGTTGCAGTTGTGCCCTTATCTCCAGGAAAGAGCACTTTATATTTTCACTAACCTACATGCAGCCGCTCGTTTTATTCTGCATCATAATATGTGTCCTATAAATTTAGCCTGTAATATGATGCATGTTTGGTGTCCCATGTTGCCAACTTATTCCACTAATCAGTGAAATTGATGTTGAAAGATGTTGACTGTTGTGCTATGCATTACTAATATTATCAGCTCTGCACATGCACTTTATCATCTGTTCTTCCGCATTTAGTGAAACTGTAACCACGACACTGAGAGCTTCATTTACATGTATCACTTTGCACATAAAATCAGATTATCTTGTGCTTAAAACAGTTTACCGGTGGCACAACGCAAGAGCACGTGCAATAAACAACACTCCCTCTCTCCTCTGCATGTGAGCAGTGACTTCAACCTTTTACTGTCAGTGATTAACTTGTGTTTTGATATTTCCATGTGTTTGGATCCAGCTATCCCATGGTGGTGGGGCAAAAATATCAGGTGCACAGGTGTCCTGCACCTGATTGTTGTAGGTGAATGCCCTCAGATGGTACTGCAACGCAAGGCCGTTTTAAATTTTTAGAGTAATTTATCAAACAAACATTACTTTCCATTTTTACTGTTTTACCTTGTTTGTAGACTCTGATACATTATGTTATGACAAAAGCTTTAATATTACCTCTTTTTATACACTGTATATCTGTGCCCTACTTAACTTCAACTCTCCAACAAGCCTGGCTACGTGATTCAGGCATCAAGTCATTGATTTATGATGGGCATTCAGATACCTGAAGTCATACTGTATCAGGCTACAATATGATCTAATCTAATTCATATTTATTTTTATTGTTTTGAATCTGGCGTAGGGCAACAAAAATTATGGGGTGTCCGTGTCTGTTTCGCTCATCCAGTTACGGTGGTTATAACCATTCATGGTCACCATGCGTCTAAGCCAGCTCAGCTAGGCATAAAAGACCTAACAATTGAGTGCATGCTAGACCCAGCTCTGAGCACATCAGGAATCACTGAACTTCAACAGTAATAATGCAAGTTTTGATATTTAACTATATGCTCTGTCTTAACAGCTATCTGGATAAAGCGTCTCCAGCAGGGCTGGACATGCAACTCAGCATCATATAATTGGTTTTAAGTTGTGACAGAGTCAAATATCTGATTTCACGCATATCAGGCTACATCAAATGATCTAATTTATAATTATTTTTAGGTTATTATTTGTAACTGTTTGGGCAGCGAGTGAACGAGGGGCAGAGCCTGAAATCAGGTGTCTCACAACACAAACAATATTAAATCAACAGAATGAATTACTTATTCAAGAGCACAGATTATTAATTTGAGTGCAGAAATTTTGAGAGTGAATAAAAACTTGTTTGAGTCATTTGTTTATTAAAAACTAGTGACCAACCGTTTTAGTAAATTACTGAGCCTTATCTTAAAATGTATTGTAAGATTTTTAATTTTAAAATTTAAAACTATATATTTGTGAGGTGTTTTTAAAGATTTTTTTCTACACTAGGAACCAATGAGTTGTCTAATTTTTGCTTACTTTGTGTAATAGAAAACACAAACTTTAACTATCTCTAAAGCCAAGAAGACAGATGGATAAATAGACGAGACAAGCCACTAACTATTCAACAAAAACACAAAATAATGCCAGAGGTCTCTGTGGTGATGGTAGACTGGCGGACATTAGACTGACAGTGTCTATCTGTTTTTACCTACCCATAAAAGCACACAGACACAGACACACACACACACAATTACAGGGCCATTGTGGTACACTCCTATATGTCCTGGGGTTAGGTTTTAAAAGTGTTTGGAGACTTGTGTCTATGTTTATTTCTGTCTTCCTGCCTTTATCAATCCAACAGTCCCCCGAAGCCACCAGGACGAATGCAGCACCAAACACCTGGCCTGTCACTTTCTACTTTTCACATCTGTACACAGAGGTCAAATAACCACAAAATATAAAAAAAAAACCTTGATCATTGGTGGGATTGCTGTGTAAGCAATCCCATTATATGTTATTCTAAGCCCCAAAATTTTCTCTTTATTTGTGGGATTGCTGTGCAACAAATCACGCTGCCCGAACTATATGTTCTTCTTGTCAGCCATTTTGTTTATTAATATATATTCCTCTCACTTTTTCAGCACCTAACTACGGACTAGTGGTGCGGAACACACCATTCGTAGAAACTCCATTCAAACATCAAAACATGCGACTTTTCTCATCAATATGTCTCATAATTTCTGAAAATTTCAACATTTAGACTGCAATTTTTCCCCATAAAAATAAATGGACGGAATATTCAAAGGCTAGAGTGGGTGATATAATACACATTAGGATGAGTTAAGCTGTCCTCACAACTACAAATTTCACTCTTCACACAACATTTTCTGCCAGAACATAGGCAAATTTGCTCTACAAGTGTTGGTAATTGTCGGTAATTGGTTCAATGCTGTTGATAGTTGCATTTTTTTCTCTTAATCCTTTTTCTTGTGTTCATCAGGTGGCCAAGACTGTTGCCAATCCTCAATCCAGACTATGTAGCCAAGAAGATCATCCATGCTGTGCTCACAGACCAGGTCTACCTACTGCTGCCCAAGAGCATGTACTTCATTGCTGCTTTCAAGAAGTTAGTGTCTACCTTTTCTGTTCTCTTCAACTGATGTTACACACATCTCTCTACATACAGAACTCAGTGTCACTGAGTAGTTTATATCTACTGCGTCAATAATGCAGTCATTTTAGAACTAAAGTTGTTAATGTCCATTATTTCTACTCTTCTTTTCTCTCTCAACCTTTGTGTCAGTCCTTGTAGTCTCTCGCCTGTTATTTTCACCAGTAACTGATTCTAGGCCATGCTCACATTAATGTAGATAGATTTGAAAATGTCAAATGTGGTTCTGGCAAACTACAATTGTCAGATTATAAAAGCATAACGTCCTCACAGAAATAACAAAAAAAGGCTTGCATACCTTTTTTTCTTCCTTTGGCTTCTACTGGAAACCAACAAAATGGTGTATTTTAGCCATCATTTGATAAGTAGTGGAGTTAAACAGACATGGCCAAATAATCTTGATTTTTCTCAACAGGTTGAGACTTGCTGTTAATGACCCTCTGTGATCATATACTATTAGGTTTCAAAAATAGCCAACCATACAATATAGATGTTGTCATTGACAAATATGTCTGTTTTTGTTGTCAGTACAGCTAAAAATTATTTATCACAGGTCATAAATACTAGCTATTAACCAAAGCTATCATTATTATTGATCCTGTCAGCTGTTTTCATGAATGTCGCTGTTGTACATGTTGCTAATTAGTATTCAATGCCACTCTAAGCCAAATTAAATATCTCTGACCTTATAGTGTGATGGTTCCAGCTCTAGTGTAGAATGTTTGTGGGTTGAAGCGTATTCATATAATCGATGATTGTACCATAGTGACAGTATAGTATTTGGAGTTCTGAGTAATGAATGTGACTGCTCTCAGACTAGTATTTTCTTTTTTCATGCACTTGCTTAGCAATGAGGCACATATCCCCACCCCTTGCTCCCTGACATGACCCTAAAGCTCTGAGGTCAAATGAAGGGTCAGAGGTCAGCCTAAATAGAACAGGAGGTCTAAATGTAGCCAAAGAACGTAAGTGTCTAAATCTCTTTGTTGAACTTTGACCCCTCTGGGTGGTGAGCTTTATACTTTATGGCTTGTCTGCTGGTTTTTTGCCAAGGTCTCATTTAATCACACTATTATAAATAGTGTCTAAATGATATTGTAATGGAGGTAATGTAGCAAACAACTAATAATGATACACACCTACAGTTGTTCATTTCCCAACTAAAATTATCAGCTACTATTCTGACATGATTATTCACATCTGAGTATGTGAATAATCATGTTCAAAATAGCTTTAGCTAGAGTTTTAATGATGCTCACTGTGTTAGTTGATGAATAGTGCAGCCACTAAAATAAATAGCAACTGCAGAAAGAGCATTTCACACTTGAACTGATGCCTGTACTCTTTTGTCTGGTGCTAATAGAGATATTATGTGAGAAGAAAATTTTGAAATCTGTCTGCATTCAAAACCACACTAGGCAATTATCCCTTTTAAGGGCTTTAGTGATTGTGGAGCCCACATAAGGTGTCTGACTTCATACTGACATGAAACCACAGTTTAATTTCTTTACTTTTATCTATGGGGGTGTTATCATCCTGGGATATCAGTGCACACTGAGTGACCATTATATTACCATTTCGATTCCTTGGCCGTTTTACCCACAAGAGCTAAAATTAGACCCAGAGACTGCACATACCATGATATGCATACCAGATGGCAACATGTAGGTGGGTTTGGCTATCTCCAATTGAAAGCCAGTGTGAATGTAGCACACTGGGGTGGAGGATGACTCATACAAACATTTTCCATTGACCAGGGTTCTGTGCCTGTTACACCAGGTTATGTGTTTTTGTGCGTTGGCCTCGGTTACAATTGGTCTTGTAATGGCAGCCCGGCGCATGAATTCCATTTTGCTGCTCATGACGTACAGTTTTTATCGAGATGGGTCACAGAGTTGCTGATTCAATGCTGTTGTCATTTTCAGCCTGTACCTCCTGTGGCATTAACCATCTGCAACAAAAACCTGTGTGTCTACCTGTTCTGATGAGTTTTTGTTTGTCACCAGTGTTCTTTTAGCCAGTGCAGTTTGTCCATATTTGGCGTATCTTGTCACGATGTTTGAGATTGGTGCCCTTGGCATATTAAATAATTTTGTTTGTTTGTGCAATTCAGGCTTCAATTTAAGTCAGTTTGAAACTCTGTTCGGTGTTTGTTTTTTTTATAAAACCCTTGTCTTTAGACTTCGTTTATAACAGATGCTCGCCGTATTGCCAGTAACCATCCTGACATCTGTAGCTTGATTTCCTATTGTGGTTTGGTTACTTTAAAGTTAAATTTCTTCCTCTACTGTGTGGACTGCATGGAAAGTTTGCATTAATCTCTCCATTAAAGATTTTCAACATGGTTTTTAGATATTCCGTTTCTGAATTTCAGATTTTTATTCAACCATCACTTGCTTGTATGTTTGACATACCCTCACTCTCTTCATCAAGTTACCATTCAGTTTACTTTATTTCCCAAGAATTATCCACTCATTATCACTGCTGCTTTAAAGGGAGTCCTGGGAACAGAAATGGACTTGATTTAGAATCTATAGCTACGCTAGTGGCTTAGTGAAGCTAAAATTCTAATTGTAAAGAAGACCAAACTGAAATTTTTTATCGTTAATCAGGAAATGAAAAGATATGAGCCAGAGAAATTTTAATTTTGAGGAACACTAGCACAAATAATATCAGTAGCAGAACATGGAAGGCACCAAGGTGTATCCACTGCCATCAGTTCATTTGACAGAGATACTGTATTTAGATTAATTAAAATGTTGAATGCAATTACTGCAGCTATGACAGAAGCAAAGTAAGATTTGATTTTATTATATTATTTTATATATTTCTTCCTTGTTCTCATCTTGTCCCTCATCATCCTCTTTAGTGTTCTACAGTGGAAGTTGACCTCCCTTCTTGGCTCTTACCTGGGATTGTCAGGTTGTCGAAACAGACTGCCACACTAACCTCAGTCACACACTCAGTGTTACTACCATGTTTTCTTGCAGACCTTTTGAAACAAAATGTAGGTAGTTAGGTGGCTACTAGGGCTAGAATGATGCTATGGGAATAGGTTACTTAAATCTTTCTTGTCTGTGTGTGTGTGTGTGTGTGTGTGTGTGTGTGTGTGTGTGTGTGTGTGTGTGTGTGTGTGTGTGTGTGTGCGTGTGTGTGTTAAAGTGTGTGTGTTAAACCAGAATAAGGACTCTAGCACTAGCACTTTGTATAAACTTTGTATCAAGTATGGAGAGCCCTGTTTTTATGGTAGTTGCAGGATGCAGCTATCTCTAAGTCTGAGGATAATTTTTCAAGACGATCTTATCACCAGGATTATTGTTCTCTATTTATTCATGAGGACAGTGCTCTCTAGAACAGAGCTGACAGCATGATTTATCTTGACGTCAGATTGTTAAGTGTGCATTTAGAGATAAACAATCCTCACTGTTACCCAGACACTTTATGCAAAATGTGCCTAATTATTGTCCTTTGTTAATATATTGTCTTTGTAAATGCTGACATAGAAAAGTGTTTAATAAAGATTGTGGATTTTGTCCTGAATTGAAATTATGTATGTTTTATGATAAAGCCAATTCTCACGTCTCATCAGCAACAGTTAGGTTGTAACTCTACTGTCACTAAGGCATAGGTGTGTTCAACATTTGAATAATTTGAAGTGACTATTCCATCTATCTGTACTTCAACTTGTAATGATTCTGTCTTATCTTAATAGGGATGTAATGTAACTTGTTACTGAAAGGTAACCAGTTTCTTTAGCAGACTCGTAAAATCTTTGCAGGCTGAGTAAATGCGCCCTCCTGCTCTTAAATGTTGCTGCCAACTACTGTTGAGGTGCCCCAGAGCAAGCCACGGAACCTCCAACTGATCCACTGAAACTCCTCAGTGACTGCTTGCAGTCCCCAATAAGAATTATGATTCTAATTATTACAGTGAAAGTCACACCAAATATGACTAATAATTTGAATGGAGTTGCTGCAATCTGTGAATTCACTCACCGCAGCAAAGTAAACCTGCATTTGCCCTTGGTTTAAATTTGGTGACCGCTGATGTTCTAAAGCCCACTGACGACAGCAGTAAACATTGTTAACAGAACTGACCTTGTGAAGTGGTGGTCACGATGTAGAGTCTACAGTGGACAAAGTTTCGTGCACTAGAGTGGCATGAAAAAGTTTGGGCACCCCTGGTCAAAACTATTCTGTTACTGTGAATAGTTAAGTGAGCAGAGGGTGAACTGATCTCAAAAACGCATAAAGTCAAAGGTGAAACATTCTTTTCAACATTTTAAGCCAGATTAGTGTATTGTATTATTTTTTTGTTTTGTACAAGTTTAGAGTGAAAAAAAGGAAAGGAGCACCATAGAGATTTGAGCTCTACGATAATTTTTACCAAGTTCTCAGACCTTAATTAGCTTGTTAGGGCTGTGGCTTGTTCACAATCATCGTTGCGAAAAGCTAGGCGATGCAAATTTCAAAGCTTTATAAATACTCTGACTCCTCAGACCTTGTCCCAACAATCAGCAGCCATGGGCACCTCTAAGTAGCTGCCTAGCACTCTGAAAATTAAAATAAAAATTATGCCCACAGAGCAAGAGAAGGCTATGTGAAGATAGCAAAGCGTTTTCAGGTAGCCTTTTTCAGTTCGTAATGTAATTAAGAAATGGCAGTTAACAGGAGTGATTGAGGTCAAGTTGAGGTCTGGAAGATCTTGTAAACTTTAGGAGAGAACTGCTCGTAAGATTGCTAGAAAGGCATATGAAAACCTCCCTTTGACTACAAAAGACTTTCAGGAAAATAAATCATACTCTGGGGTGGTGGTGCAGAGTTCCAGGTCACAGGTTTTCATAAAAAGAAAACCTTTCCTGCATCCTCATCACAAAATTCAGAATTAGATGTTTGCAAAGGAACATCTAAACAAGCTTGATGCATTTTGGAAACAAATCCTGTGGACTGATGAAGTTAAAATAGAACTTTTTTGGCACAATGAGTAAAGGTATGTTTGGAGAAAAATGGGTGCAGAATTTCATGAAAAG
>NC_053413.1:1260000-1262500 GCF_016859285.1 Xiphias gladius | reverse complement strand
GAGCCTGTAACAATATTTAGTTTTGATTATGTTCATTGTGGAGAAAGCTGCCTCACAGTTGTATGTGGAGCCAAACATGATCAAGATGTACAGGGCTACTTTCCTCAGACCTGGGAAAGCTGTCTCAGAGACCATTTGGAGCCAAAATGTGGAAGGGTCAGGTCTTACAAACTGCTCTCTCAGGGCCACATCTGATTGGAGATCAACCAATTGCATCTGGAGAGGCCCAGCATTTACCCATTTAAAGTGCTGTGTGACTTCCTTTGAGAACTCCCTCACATCTGTGATGAGAAATGGGTTCTGAATGAACATGGTGAGCTGCTGTCCAAAGCTGAAGCTGTCAAAACGGTTGCTGAAGTTTACAATCAGCTTATCAATAAAGTCAACAAAAGAAGACACATCTCCCTGTCCCTGAACCTGTTCCTGCACTGCTGAGAAGTGTGCATAGTCTCCTCGAACACCTCAAGCTCACATATACACATATATTCAGTTCATTCAGATGTGAAGTGATATCAACCAAAAGGCCACATTATCCACCTGTTTCTCATTTTCTAAAAGAGAGAAAACTGTGTTGCCTTCTGACTTCTTAGCTCTGACAGCTGTTACTTCCCTCCTGATGGAAAAAAAAAGCACTCTTAACACCTTGCGTTTGCTGAGCAATCTCATTGTTGTGCAGCAAAAGGTCATCAGCATTGGCATCAACTTCTCTGAGGAATTCCCTAAGCATGCGATGCTGGTAGGAAGAGGATGCCCTGATAAAATTGATCATTTTCATCATTGTATTCATTACCCCAGCATGCTCATTTGACAGGGAGGCACAAAGGACAGATTGTTGAATGATGCAATGGTAAGCTATGAGCTCAGGATTGTCCTCTTTCAGTCTTGCTACAGCTCCTTTCTCTCCCCCTATCATAGCAGCGGCTCCATCGGTGGTTATTGAAACCATTTTGTTTTGGCTCTATTCCTCTCTTTGTTAACATCTCCTTAATGGCCAGGTAGATGTCTTCTCCTCTTGTACTGGTCTGGAGGGGAGTGACAGCTAACAGGTCTTTACAGAACGCTTTCTGGTCTGTGTTGAAAAACCTGACATACACTAACAGCTGACAATTGTCACATGTCAGTGGACTCATCCACAGCTAAGCCTATACATGGTGCTCTATGCATGGCTTCATCTAGCTGGGTTAGCACATCCTGAGTTAATATTTCACTTTTCTTTGTAGCAGATGATGCTGACATGGGTATTTGCTTTATTTTATGACAAAGCTTGTTTTTGTTTTCCCTCAAGTAGTGTTTCAGCTACTGCACTCATCCATTCTTTGACAACCCCTCCATCAGTAAATGGCTTCTTGTGTTGACCCAAAATCCAAGCAACTTTGACTGAACACTCATGAGCACATTGTTGGGCAGTGAATGTGTGGCTCAGGATCCTGGTGGACTGGTCATATCTATTTTCCCTGTCCACTTTTCTTTTTTTAGAGAACGCCATTTGTTCCTAATTCTTCTCTCTTTCTCCGTCTCAATCGTCTGTTTCTCCCTCTTTCTCCATCTCAGTCGTCTGTTTCTCTCTCTTTCTCCGCCTGGGTCGTCTGTTTCTCTCTGTACCTGTATCGCTGTCTTTCGTTTTTCTTTCTATTCTCTTTTCATGCGTAACTTGCCTCTAACTCTCGCATCTTTCTGCACTGTATAGTCGCAATGTTTACCGCATAGAATGCACAGACTTGATTGGCTGAGTAGTATCACGTGGTATGGCTTAACTCGCATGCAATTGGTCTGTGCGTTTCCTCATCCGCTAAACCATTACCGTAAAGACTACAAAAGCTGCGCCGGTTAAAATAGAAGCGCCCCGTGAAGTTTTAAATCATAACCTTCATTTTTGGCTGTAGATCCGGGTCCGTATGGGACGGCTTCTGGGTCCGGACCCGGACGCGGTCCGCCAGTTGGTGACCCCTGTCCTATAACATTGTTGGATGCATGCTGCGGTCTTTTTTCCATGCAGTGTTTTCATTTCAAATGCTGTGTCCATACAGAGTTGTAAATAATGATAGATAGCATTCGAGTGGAAAGGGTATTCTCCAACGCTGGGGTCATAATGTTAGTAACACCACAGAGATTCCCACCCCTAGTTGCAGCATTCGTATATTCCTGAATTCACTTTAAAGAGGATGTTTTAAAAAATGTTCTAAATTGCTTCAGAGGCCAGTCAGGATGGTACCATGCAAGTATGAGTCAGCTGAAAGCTGTGACTTTGACAGCAGGTCATCATGTCTGTTGTTCAGCTCCCGCGCTCTCTAACAACTAGTCCTCTGATGTTGTTTTTGAAGCTGTTACTTATGTCTGCAAGGGAGGAAAACATTGTTCTAAACCTACATGTTTCCCCAACATTAATAGAAGTGTTGATGAATGGATCAATAAAACAAGGGTACAAACTTGACAAACACCCAGCAGAAACAACAAACCGAGACAGCTGGCTGCTATCTATCTACTGAGTGTTTAAGATCCT